>NC_057801.1:83729984-83738746 GCF_018294505.1 Triticum aestivum | reverse complement strand
CTAATTGGTTCGCAGCAAGCCAATTAGTCCCAGTCGGCTTGCTGCGGGCCGACTGGAAGCCAATCGGCCTGCGGTGGGCCGACTAGGCCCAGTCAGCCTGCAACAGGCTGATGGTGTATTATTTTTAAAAATAAAAATATCGGCATAATATTTATGCAAATTAATTAAAAAATGTATTATTTAAAAAAATAGCCAACTTGCAAGTCCAACAAGCCATAATAGCATATTTTGTTTAGCCAGTGCAAAGCGGAAATCAGCTTCTTTTTTTTAGCTTTTAAAATGTTGTTTCTACCTTTTGGGAAAATAATAGGCTCCCTCCATGTATGGGTCTATTTCGCATTTTCAGATAAACATCGGGCTTGGAGTTTCTGCTCACAGGTGCACATTCACTCGGATGAACAGTATCATTTAATATAATAGTAGAATAATTCAAAGAAAAACTGATTTTTTTGCGAGAAACATTATGTGTTTCATCTGCGTGTAACTTCCATGATGGTATGACATCGTGGAGGCCTGGGCAAAAAAAACGAAATCAACGACTATTTCTGAAAGCATTTTGTAGCACTGATTCTTTTTCCTGATCCATCCATGAATGCCATTTCACCACAAAAATTCAAACGCGGTAAGAAAACTAAGCAATGTTTACTGACAAAAAAATGTTTCTATTTTTTATGTTTATATCAAGAGCATTTGAGCTCAGGAATAGAATGACGCTTTCGATAAACATCTGCCTGTACTGGTAGGAATTGCACTGTTCATGCCTTCACAAGTAGTACTACTTTTTGCAGCACGAGTAAGACAACAAATATGAATGATTGAAGAATTATACGGGCGCCAAAGAGGAATCATAAAATGGATAGCCTACACACAAACTGAAGCTGACACATATCTCTACTACTATAGTACACATTTTTTTGAATATTTTGAATCTACCTTCTTCTCTCTTCTTTTACCCGTAACTTCCAGAGTAGATTCATCTGTAGCCGTCAACTCAATCAAATCGAACGGCCTCTGTCACTTGGATTCGCCACCCAAGTAGTTCCCGCCAAACCTGAAAACGAGTCGCCCTTCTAGAGGACTCCACAACCCACGGTAGGCTCCAGGCTTCACATGTATCTCCTGCGCCAGCGCGTCGGAGCCGTGGAGGTGTGGAGTGTGCCACCTGCCGGCGTGTGCGGTCGTGTCTGCCGGATTTGGGCGCCGCCGTGCTTCCTGATAACGACTGGCTAGGCGAGCGCAACTGCGGGATGGCCGGGTCGTCACAGCGCCGGCGCGCGGCATGGCAGTCCGGCAGCGGGATAGCTGGGTCGTGCACTGTACCTGCAACTGCGGGATGGCCGAGTCGTGCACTGCGCCTGCGCCTGTCGGATGTCCCGGGGGGTGGGGGGCAGAGACACGGGAGAAGGGGCGGCGGCGCCGTGGCGCTCCGCTCGATTGTCCTTTTTTCAGGGAACTCGCTCGACAGCGTTCGAGGGAGCTGATCTGATGTTTGACGTTTCTGACTGGACTGGGGCTCCATACAGTTAGCCCAGTGGCAAGCTTCAAGGCCCGTGTGCGTATAACCAATTGTCAGCCCAAACCATATTTTAGCCTAGCTGGTAAGGCAGGAAAAAAAAATGATCGAGCACATACCTCTCAAATAAAATCAAAAGTTTTTTTTAGGAAAAATAAAATCAAAATGTGTTTCTAATAAAAAGTAAGAAAAAAAAACAGAACGTCGAGCGGAACGGCTGTTCTCACGTTTTTGCATGAATTTTAAGATGATACCATTCATTTACGTGTATGTGTATATATGGACTGATACATACCCATTTTTCTGCAAAATAAAGAAAGGCAAAAAAAAAGGTCAAGCGGAACGGCTGTTCTCACGTTTTTGCATGAATTTTATGATGCTACCATTCATTTACATGTATATGTATATATGGACTGATTACATACCCATTTTTTCGCAAAAATATTGAATATGCATGGTGTAGAATGCATTGTATTCCATCTACGTCCAAGTGATGTAGAATGCATGGAGATGATTATTATTTTGAAAAAATATATAGTTTTGATCCCATGATGTGATTTAACGGTTTGAGAGTATTAACAACAAGTTTGTCAAGTAAGTGTTTAACCAAAATTACTCTTAACATGTTTTTAAAAAAAAAGAAAATCAAATTTGTTCATGAACATTGTAACTCCGCAAAAGGTTGTGAAGTTAAAACTCCATATAAAAAGTGCTTCATTTATATTTAAAATTTTCTTCTTGTATGCAAATTTTTAATTAAGAATGCACACGTGCAAAGCACGTGCCTTCGACTAGTAAAGTACTAGTCAGAAACGCTCATGTCAGATTGTAATAGTACTATTTTCGAGTGGTAAATATTAAAAAAAAAGAGCACATGGGTTCCTCACGTACGTTATACCAGCTACATCTGCAGAGCAATTGCTTACAGATTCCTCAAGGATCACTTGTCGTTGAGCTTCTTCATATGCCTCTTGAGCCTCCTTGACAGTCGTCTTTGACTCTTAACCCTAGATTGATACATAAACACAGTTCTGTTATAGAACCTCCCAACAGATCCCTTCATGATCCCACAATCTTCATATTTATGCGCATCAGCCACCAACGTCGACAGTTCCTCCGCTGAAAACATCTGAAACACACACGGGCTAGCTTCAGCGACTCACTCGAATGAGTGACAAGTATCCATCAAACGCAGCACATCCTCAAAAACATTATGCTATGATTTACCACGTGCGGATCGCCAAATACAATCTTCTCTTCTGGGAAACACACCATCTTCAGAGCCGTTGCCGTTTTCAGCGTGTCCCAATCCTGGGAATTTATGGACGATACCACCTCAAGGAAGGCACTGGCATGGCGCCAGCTCTCACCAATTGCCTTCAAACATCTATCACAATCATTCAGCATGCATGCCGTCTCAATAATGCACTCGTTAACCTGGACACAAAGAGCACTGCTCCGTCAATGACCGATAGATGCATCAATTGGGCAAACTTGTTGCAGTTGAAGCTTTGGTCAGCAACAAAGTGCAAAAACTTTCAGAAAGCGTGTGTTCATGAACTGTGAGCAATAAAGCATTAAGCATTTTCATATCAGACATACAAGAAGGCAAAGTGGTGATCTCACATTGTCCAGTTTGACATCCTCAAAGCCATATCGATCTACGAGCATTTTCAGCCCTCGACTCGTCCGGAGACATTCCCCCTCAGCTTGCTTTGACTTCTCTTCGGGGAAAAAACTATGCATGAGATAATTCAGGCCGCGCATCACCTCCATCACAGGTTCATCGAACAGGCAGGGTATTCCCTGAACAAAGCCGCAACAAAAATGGTGCTCAAAATTCTTGAGCCAATGGTGGAAAAAAAGGGAGCTTACACTTACCAATCTTGCTTCAATGATTGTTTTATATTCAGGCTTCCCAACAGCCAATTTCTGCCCAGGTTGGTGCCACTTCAAGAGCATGTCGGTAAGCTGACTGTTGACACCATCATCGAGATTAATGGCATCAGGCTTGTCCGTAAATACTTGGAAGTCTTTTCGCCAAATTATCTGATAACGAAATGAATATGGACAAGGTCATCAATCAAATAGGAGAAAGAAGCGAGTGGCATATTTCTTCAGGGTAGCCTTACGGGTTAGAAAATGCATTTGAGCATGTTAACTAATCAATGAGCTTGTGTTCAGAATGCTCTCCTTAATGCCAAATAAGTGACAAAAATGTCAATCATGTGAGATGCAAGTTTTGCTGAGTTGGTGATAAGCAGTATTAAGAAACACAACAATAGAAAAGGGAAACGAAGGTGGAACTAACATGGTCTGCCCTATTTTCCATGATGACGAAGTTTCCCCATAAATTCTGCATGAGAGAGTGAGGGTCCAGAAAAAAGCAGGTCAATGACAACAAGAGCAAGGGAAAGGAACAAGATCAACAAAGCACATGAGTAGTGACGCAAAGAAGAAGAACAAATTAAAGCACGCACCTGCATGGCGTCTGGTTCGTAGAGACTGATCCCATTAGCATAGAAAACTGCGAAGCCTGAGGGGGTCTCGAACAGCACCATGATCAACACATTATCCCCCAGATCGGCAACTGCGCGTAGACAAATCAAGCAAACGCAAGAAAAGCATGACTATTACTCCCTTCGTTCCTAAATATAAGTCTTTGGAGAGATTCCACTATGAACCACATACGGATGTATGTAGATGCATTTTAGAGTATAGATTCATTTATTTTGCTCCGTATGTAATCCATATTGAAATCTCTACAAAGACTTATATTTAGGAACGGAGGGAGTAGAAAGTAAAAAAGCATTATGTATGTACACCAATCGACTATATTCAGACTTGAGGCATGAAGCTATCAGTGCTGCCACTTCACACTCAGTACCAAAACCAATACCTATTTTGGGAGGGTAACATCTATACCAGTTCCAATTTAAATCAGTTTCGTTGGTTCTTAAGTTGTTAACCCCAAGCCATGGATTGGATCCGACGCCTTTGGCGGATCAGCCGCAGCCTAACAACTTCGGCAGCGCTCGTACGGGATCGAATGCAAAGTGATTTCGTGAGCGCAGAAACATCCTCCCCACATCTACTACATGTGCTGCAGTTACAAGGTAGGGTTTCCTTTCGGCGTGCGAGAGATCTCGAGTGATGGACGTCGTCGGGCAGTGACTCACTTATCCTGAGATACAAACTCTCCGGAGGAGGAGGAGGAGGCCGGCGTCGCTGTCGACGCCCTTGCCCCGAGGTCGAGGTCGAGGCCGGATTAACCGGAGAAGCGCGCCGGGGCCGCCGCCTGCCCTTTCGCCCCATCGCTGTGCGCCGGTGCTTACGAGAGGTGGGAGGTTTGCGGCCGTGTGTAGAGTGTGTTTTTTTTTTCTTTTTTTGTTGAGAATAAATAGGGCTGAGTAGGTTCCGTCAGTTTTTTTTTTCGAATCAAAGCTTATATTACTCAAAAAGGGGAATTACATCAAACTGAATACAATCAACTAGAAAAGTAGGCATATAACTAATCTGTGCGCCGGTGCTTCAGATTACCACGAGGCCTTTGTGACAGCATCATGTCTATCATTCGGCAATTCTGGTGGGGTTCCAAGCATGGAAAGAGAAAGCCCAGTTGGGTGGCGTGGGACATAATGACTATGCCGAAGCACTTGATGGGCCTAGGTTTCCGTGACATGGAGATTTTCAACCTCGCCCTACTGATAAGGCAGGCATGGCGTACCCTAACAGATAGCAACTCGCTCAGCGGCAGAATCCTCAAGACAGTTTACTTCCCACACTGCTCTCTCCTTCAAGCAGAACTAGGATCGCACCTGTCCCAAATATGGCGAGCGATTTTGGATGGTCGTGACATCTTGGCGCAAGGGGTCATCAGGAGAATTGGTGATGGGGAGACGACCGATATTTGGCGGCACAACTGGATCCCACGTGATGGTCTTAAGAGTCCAATATGCTCTCTCGTTCAGAACCCTCCGACGAGAGTGGTGCAGCTTATTGATCCAACAACGGCAGCGTGGAATGAAAACCTGGTACGTTCGGTGTTCACCCACTTCGATGCGGAAGAGATACTACGGATCCCGCTTTGCACCCGCCGGGTGGGAGATTTCTGGGCCTGGCATGAAGAGCCTCGAGGTAACTTCAGCATTCGTTCTGCTTACCGAATGATACTAAAAACTAAACATAGCAGGGAGGCTTGGTTAGCTGAGGAGGACGGTACATCTTATGAGCATCAAGACACCAAGAAGTGGTCCATGATCTGGCACATGCAAGTACCATCCAAACTTAAGGTGTTCGTGTGGCGGCTAGCCCGTCACTCCATGCCCACGGGATCGGTCCTCAAACGTCGTCATATGGCAACAGAGGACACTTGTTCGCTATGTGGGGCGACTGATACATGGAAACATGCCCTCATTTCATGTCCGATGGCAGCAAGTGTTTGGGCTTTGGCACCGGATGAGTTGGTCCAGCATATGGTTGAGCGCGAGGAGGCTGGTCCAAAGGAGTGGATGTTTGCACTACATGAAATATTGACGAATGACCTTTTCAATCGCCTGGTGGTGACACTCTGGGCACTTTGGTATGCGAGGCATAAAGCAATTCACGAGAATATACTTCAGGCACCATACTCTGTCAACAGCTTCATATCAAAATATTTGGATGAACTACGAGTTACCCAGCAGAGGCATCCTTCCTTGACCCCTTCTACCAGCGCCCGTCCAGCGTGGTGGCATGCACCGCCATCAGGTTACTCGAAGTTTAACGTCGATGCAGCGGTAACCAGAAACGGTGGGACAGTGGGGGTGATTTGTAGAGAAGAAAGAGGTATGTTTATGTGAGCCTCGACTCTTTCTTTTAGATATATTGTGGATCCCCCGACTTTGGAAGCACTTGCTATTAGAGAGGCACTTGCATTGGCTGATGATCTCTATCTGAGGCGCATCCACGTGGCATCGGACTGCAAAATGATGGTGCAGGACATACACAAGGAGAATTTGACAAGCTACAGAGCAGTCATTCATGAGATAGTTGAACATTCTTTAGCTTTTGATTTCTGTAATTTCAGTCATGAGTTTAGGAGCTCAAATTTTGAAGCTCACAACTTAGCGAAGCATGCTTTATCTCTCGGTGATGGCCGCCATGTTTGGTTAGGTCATCCCGGGAATCTACCATCCGTCCATGTAAACATTGTGACGACTTAATAAAAGCTTCGTGAGGTTGCCTAAAAAAAAATTTAATCCATAGACATCTCCTTCTCTCCTCTGTGGCCTGTTTTGCGCATCGGTGAGCCACTTCATTGGCTTCCCTATGTACAAAAGTAAGCTCACATTTAATAAAACCTCCCATTAGCTCTTTGATCTCATGGCAAACGGCAGCAAAGGCCGACCTCTCTGAAAAAGCAGAGTTGCACATTGTCACCATCTCCTTAGCATCACTCTCTATACAGATCATGGTGTGACCCAGATCTTTTGCTATTTGAAATCCATCCCGGATGGCCAATAATTCCATCATTTGATCACTGGATGCAAAACGATACCATTGAGCATGAGCTCTTATAAGCATGCCATTCACGTCTCTGATCACTAGACCTGTGCTACCTCCACCGGTATAATCAAAGAACGCGGCATCAACATTGATCTTAAGGTTCCCCTATCTGGAGGTACCCATTGAAATGTCTTCAACTTTGCCGGAGATTTAACTTCTTTGCGTATGGTTGCTAGACCAATAGCATTATCCAGTGCCCAACGAACAGAAGCTTGCACTGATCTTTCCTTCTTCCCATGGGTCCTATCATTTCTCTCCGACCAAACTGCCCAGCAACCACAAAGGACATTACATGTGAATTGATCAGAGCCTAGCTTACCTTCAATCAAGTCTGATGCCCAAGTTTGCGGGTGTAGCTCTGGAATTTTAATGTGCGCGAACTCTTTCATTTCTTTCCAGACGAGCCTTGCCCACGTACACTGAAATAGAGCATGGATGATAGTCTCCTCCTTCCCACACAATTCACAAAAAGGCAATTTCTCTATGTGCCTTTTCAACAGAACAAACCTACAGGGAACAAATTCCTTTATGACTCGCCACCAGAAATTCTTTACTTTAGGTGGTACAGCTATTTTCCACAACTTTTTCGAGAAAGAACTTCCAGCAGCTACTGACGTAGATGGAGCGTCTGACTGTCGCACCCAATTGCTTAGCGTTTTATAGGCCGAACAAACAATGAAATTGCCATGTTCCGTCAGGTTTTTCTTGAGTACTCCCGTGGGTTTATCAGGCCACCTCTTATTTTGACTAAATTTTGATCATATATTTAATTAATAAAATGTTAAATTATGTGATACAAAAATCATGTCATTTAAAACTTTTTTCAAATACAAATCCAACATTATACCTTTTGCAATATACTCCCTCCGCTTTTCTTTTGTTTGCGCCTAAGAGGAATCTTGGATAGCTACATGAGTAAAATTTTGGACTACTTTGCCCCTGACTTAGCATGCACTGCATGGAGGAGTATAAATGTTGTATGCTGTTCATTCCCACGCCTTCTAATGCCTTGTGGCTGCTAATTGGTTGCCGTTTCTTTTCTCCTCATTTATATGGACCCTGGTAAATGCCGCACGTGTGGCACGAACACAGGACAACTCCGAACGTTTTTTATGTCAAATTTAGTGACGCGAGAATGACAATTTTAGTTGTCAAGTATGGCAACTTTCTTTTAAGTTTCAGTTTTTTTGAGGGGTTTGTTTTTCTTTTTGTATGGCAACTTCAGTTGTAAAAAAACGTCTTCATGCCACACATGTGGCATTTGTTATTTGGGTTTTATATTCTGGTGCTCAAATAAATGGTCAAAGTTTGACCCAAAATCAAGTGGGTCCTTAATAAACCCGAACGAAGCTAGTATACGTCGGTGACGACATGCGCACATGCACAATTCTAGGACTAGCGAGACGTTCAGCGAATCAGTGGGGCGATCTACTGGAACCCAGCAGTGCTATGCAGACGACGGATTCGTGCACGACTCAGAGACGACAAGCACCTAGACCATTGGATTGCCTCATTTCCTTGATCTGTGTGGCTTCTAATCATGTCGTGCGCAAATTGTTCGTCAACAGATCGTGTGTGCAGCAGTTTCGACTGGAACCAACAACCCATGCAAACGTTGGTACTACTCCTAGCTTGCAAAGGGATCTTATATTATGGGATGGAGAGAGTACAACCCAGTCGACCCGCATGTCAGTGGGGACGC
>NC_057801.1:83721299-83729498 GCF_018294505.1 Triticum aestivum | reverse complement strand
AGATGCAAGAGGAGAATGATGCAGAGGGGTGATCTCACGGCTATCCAGGTGTATTGTGCGGGAGGCAACCGATCTAGTCCCTGCGCCGATCGACGGGCACTTACCGCTGCCCTGTATTTTGTTTCCCCGGCTTTGCTTCATGCCGTGAACTACTACTCTTGAGCATCTCTAGCAGACCCCTTAAATCGCCAAACTGAAAACGCGGTTTTAGTTTGCAGAAAACGCATTTTAAGGATTGATTTGAGCTGTTGCCAAGCAGACCCCTTAAAGTTAAACTGTAAAACCGAATATTCGTGTATATTCTTCGTCACGTCTTCTTCCTCTCACTTGTGTCCACGACCGGCCAAATACGATGCCGCTGATGTCCAGAACGTCTCGCACGAAGCGCCCCAACGTCGCCATCGCTGCTTGAATTGATCTAGAAGCTAGCTAGCGCCGGCGTCCAGGAGCTAGCTAGCTAGCTAATCGATCTGACCCAGGAGCTAGCTAGCTAGCACCCGTCGCCCTGGCCAATCGATCCAGAAGCTAGCTAGCTAGGTAATCGATCTGACCCAGGAGCTATCTAGCTAGCACCGGTCGCCCTGGCCAATCGATCCAGAAGCTAGCTAGCTAGCTCCCTCGTCATAGCTAAGTCGCCGGTGTCATGGAGCCGCCGCATCCCGTTCCTCTTCCTCACATCGAGCATGAAACGGGATCAACCATGGCCGCAGGCACGCGCTCGATCCTTTTCCAGTGCAGAATTTTGTTGGAGCAGGGAGAAACCGACGGCTGGTATGGACCTTTTTGCAGTGCAGAATTTTGTTGGAGCAAGGAGAAATCGACGGCTGGTATGGACGGCGGCGCGCGGAGAGAGGCGGCGGAAGGACCCCAGTTCATGGCATGTATATTGTCCTCAAACCTCGCGTTTACGGTGGCCTCTAAAATATTTACGGGTCTGTTCTGGACCAATTTGGTCCAGAACTGTGAACTCGTCAGAATTTTACAGGTTTGGTGTTTTTAAGGGGGGCTGCTAGAGATGCTCTTACCATGTGCATTGGTGTTCTAGATTCGATTTGATTGTTACAGCCAGACGATACCTGCATTTCAAAATCTATGGATCTTTTGGAAGACATCATCAGATGTTTCAGGCCTACAAAAATGGAAAAATAAAAGGTCGACGGCTTGCAGCCAATCGCTGGTACAAAAGCAATGCCAAGAGACCAAGGGCCTGTTTGGATCAGCGTTTTCGTTTCAAATACCTCCGTAAAAAATACATGCCTCGCTCGGTCGTTTCGTTTCCGGCCGGAAATTGCTCACTGGCCGGTAAATTACACGTGTAAAGAAAACACCTCTGTATTATTTTACACCTAATCCAAGCACGGCCCAAGCAAGCATTGCCGCTTGCGAAATCAAATAATTCTGCCTTGTAGCGATACAACTGTTGCTTAGATGCAACTACTCTACAATCCAGTAAGCAGCTTGTACCTTAATCGCATGGCAATAGCAACAACAAGACAGAGCAGAGTTATCAAGGCCTGTCAGAAGGCTGGTAGGTAGCAAAGGGTGGTGAATAACGCAAAGCTTGAAGGATATCTGAACAATGAACTTCTTTTGTCAATTCCCCATCGTCGCGTAACACTTTAGCCCGTCCCAGAACTGCACACAGTAAGAACAAAAGCTTCAAGGAGAGATGTTGGGATGAGAAGATTGCCCCTAAACAAGGATTTAAGTAAAATACGTGAGCATGCAGGCAGGCATTTGTTTGCAAGTTTTCCAAAAGTGAACAAACATGTTTCTCGAATTGATTGGAAACAGAAAGGCGAAGTTTACCTTGATGCTTGATGATTATCACACTCAACTAGTCAGCCGCACCGATCTCCAAAGGCGAAACTCTTAGTGTGCTACTTAAGGTAGCCACTCAACTACATGTTGCTGACTTAACTTTGACTCTTGCTCTGCGTTCCTCGTAAGAAGCTGGAACATGAAAGTATTAGGAAATGCACTTTCACATGTAAGGTACAAGAGGGCTGAAATCAAATGTGTCGAAATAAAGAGGAGATGACAAAGAGGATAATAATTATGCATAAAGTATTGGAGTTATTATAGAGAACTGCTAGAAAGTTGAAAGCATCGATTCTTGACGGACTGGTGTTAAGACAACACTAAAAACGTTTTGCAAACTCACACGATAAAAAACTTACGTTCTGTTTCCCGTGACAGGAGAGGGATATGTTTTCTCTTCTTCTTAGGGGATTCAAGTGGATTAGGCTCTGCATTTACATTTAACTCCTTTCAGATCACTAAAATATTACATCAAATTTACACAAAGATCTAAATGTATGTACCTGGAATAGATAAACAGGTCAAAGCCTCATCAAATATAGCGGCTTGGAACATATACTGATGGTATTCATCCTTCAAGTGTTCAATCAAAGCCTGACTGGCATCTAAACAGGAATAATAGTGCACTGGAAATAGTTATGTCACGCAAAAACTAGAATTCTGGCAGATAAATAATAAAAACATTAGATGGCCTTCACTTTACTCGATATATAGCAGAACTGACATCAAGTATTTCCGAAATGAAGGTTACATTTTTGTGAAAATATAATACCATGGTCATAAGTTATATGAGACGGGTATATTTCATTTACTGTCAAGCAATTGTATCCGACTGCTGTTAAATCTTATTTAATTTTTAAGCATGCATAATTAACCAAAAAAGGATGATATAATGTTCACTGTGATCTACAATCTCACTATTTTTACAATATAATCAATATACTGGAAGCAGCAGGAAAATCATAGAGTTCACCGAGCAAGGAATGAAGACATGATGTTAGCAGATCATAGTACAACAATATTTCAAGGCTGAAAATGCTCCCTGGAAGGTACAGAGTCAAGCACCAAATTTCCAGAGACATACCTGATGAACACATGAAGCTGACTCCATCGAATAGACAAGATCGCAGAATCAATGGAAGCTCTGGTGCCATTGTATATTGAGGTTTTCTAGGTGTCTTGGTAATATCCAGCAATGAATCAACTACCTGTACCAAAATAAATGAGCTACCAAATGTAAATAATCCAAACAAATGACATAAGGGGAACTTTTGCGCCAAGTTCAATTGTGTAATTCACTTTACTGTTCAAAAAAACAAAAGGAAGCTTCAGAAAGAGGAAAAAAAATACTCACACAAGGTGATTCAAGGCCTTGACCTACAAGAAAAAGAACAGCTACCATGCAACGAACTTGATGCCACAGAAAGGCGCTACCCCTGATATTCATGGACCATAGCTCATCATGGTTGGACCTTGAAAATACAGAGCACTTCCATTATTTAGTCCAGTAACTAGAAAGAAAGGAGAGTTTGAGCAAAATGCAATTTAACCTTTGGTCACACGCAGAAATAGTAAAATCTGTAATGCATCACTTGTAGTTGCTCACGTTTGCTGCATCCATCTTACAGAAATTCCTTAAGTCATGTTCCCCAATGAATTTAAGTGCAGCTTTCTGCATTTTCTGTTGACAATTTAAAGTCAATGGCTCGGCAAAAATGGCAAATATAGCAAAAAACAGAAATCAAGGATAACATAGTTACCGACACATCCAAGCCCCCCTTCCAAAACAAGTACTTATATTCCCTACCCAAGCAGGAGAATCTGCAAAAAAAGAAGTGGGTCAAGAAATAAAATTCCAATTACTCAGGAACTGAGTACAACTAGGCAATAAATAGCATGATAAAAAAGAGAGATAAGAAAAAAAGAAAAGAAGCAAGGAAGAAGCATCTAATCATTTGTCAAAGCCATTTGTGGAAGAGCGCCTCTTACACTCAGCAACCAAAAAAGTACTAAACATAGAATTCAAGCTAACCTTGCGAGAAAGTCTGCTGCAACTGGACACCAACCTATTACACGTATATCTCGTGGAAGATTTCTATTCAATACACTTACATAATCGATTTCTGAAAGGAAAAATAAAGCACAATTTTTAGTCTGGCAGAAGATGATTGCATGGATGGGCAAGATGCTAGTGAGACGTCAGACTTTGAATGATGAAAACTACCACAAAAATAGCATATTACGACTGCATTTGGTATGTGGTGGATTATGATAATCCCATTTGTCCAACCAGTTTTTTCCTATTTAGTGTTTATTTGATCCGCTTTTGCATACTTTTGTGGCTAACTTTCTAAAACAGATTACAAAATAAGCACAGAGCAGCACAGTTTAGCAACCACAAACTAAGCTTAGAATTTATTATAATAGGAGAATGCTAGAGACTTATCCTACTATCAAGGTAACAATTTGATTGAGCAACAAAGATTGGCACTGCTTTATTTGTTGCTTTCACTATTATGGAGAGCTACAAGAAGGTAGAAGCATACCAGATCTTTCACCCACATTCCCTCCTGCTTCTTTTAAATTTGATCGCAAATATAAGGAGATTACCTGCACGTTGCAACATGGTGTCTTGGTTCATAGACAAAGTTGTATTCCAAAAAAGCACTAATTTCTGCACAACTTCAAAACAACACTCTCTCCCCGTACCTAAAAGAATGTGCCATGCGGGATGCATAACAACAAAGCCTTTCAGGGTAGGCTAGAGTTAAAACCCATAAGATTTTGAAACCTATTCATGGTTCTGGCACGTGGATCGCTGACTTCCACGCACCCCTGTCCATGGCTAGTTCTTTGGTGATATTTCAGTCCTTCAGGTCTCTCTTTACGGACTCCTCCCATGTCAAGTTTGGTCTAACCCGAACTCTCTTGACATTATTAACACGCTTTATCCTTCCACTATGCAGCGGCGCTTATGGAGGACTGCGTTGTAAATGCCCAAACCATCTCAGACGATGTTGGACAGCTTTTCTTCAATTGGTGCCACCCCAACCCTATCACGTATATCATCATGTGGGATGCATGCATAAACCTTTACATCTAGGGCTGGAATTCGAGCCGAGTCGAGCCAGCTCGGCTCGACTCGCTAGAGCTCGTTTCGTTAACGAGCTAGCTCGACTCGACTCATTACTATAACGAGCTCAAACCCAAGATTGGCTCGACTCGTATAACTCGCGAGCTGGCTCGTTTAGCTTGTTAAGCTCGTTTAAGATATAAACATAAAGCCCTCAAATATGATAAAAATAATTATGTATATATTAAACATATATATCACTATATACAATTGTAATTTTCTTGTAACGCGTGAGTCTCCTAGGAGGCTAGGCCTTCAACTGCTCGGCCTTGGGTTGTGCAACTCGGACGTAGGTTGTTTAGTGGCTGATCTTTCTTTGTATTGGGAGTGGCTGATCTATTGTATCGAGCCTAACGAGTTACGCGAGTACTCGTAAGATTGGCTCGTTTAACTTGGTCTATAAACGATCTTAAACTAAAGCTCGGCTCGACTTGTTATTCTTTGAGTTCGAGTCGAGTCTAGCCGAGTCACGAGCTACTTGTTTAGCTCGCGAGCTTCGAGCTTTTTTTCCAGCCCTATACATCTTTCATAAATTATGTATTTAGAAGTTTATGGACCAGTCACATGGAAATATAACATAACTAATTGGCCTTGAATAGTACTTCCGCACTATTAGATAAGGGTCAGCTCTGTACCTACGCATAGGATACCCACTCTATGGCTAGTTTATTTGTGCACGGACATTGTAAGTTTGTTACATGCCATGCCCATTTTGTTTCAGAAATGTACCATGCAATTAACGCATTGTAGAAACCATCGATGTGCTTAGTAAAAAAACATGAATGAATATGCTAACACAGAAAGTTTCATTTCACTATAAGTCACCCACATTGAGTGTAACATGCGGGGTACTGTATGCTTAGGCACCATTACGTTACTGTCTTCTGTAGCAATGTTTTTGTTACAAATCGATGATGATAATTGCATCATGGAGACAAAGGAACACTAGTTATTTTCCACAAGATTTCCTGACAAAGAAAAAATTGAGCAAGGAGTCTGATAAAATTGTTTCTATCCAGAGCTTCCTGCTTACAAGAGACTGCTTCTGTGTTATGGAGGGCTGTAGGATAGGTACCACAGTAGGGACGGCAGAGACTTGACAAGAAGACCATGTATAAGATTGGTTTATGCTCTGCTTAATTCGTTCCTCATAGAGCCATAGAGGATCCCCTTTATATAGAGGCCTAACAATCCAAACAAAAACAATAGTCGTAGATCTTATCTCTAATTAGCTTAAGGCCCGAGCTAAAAGATATCTTCCTTGTTTCTCAAAAAAAAAACTGTGCTGCTTTCAAGATGTCAACTACTCCCTCCGTCCCATAATATAAGAGCGTTTTTGACACTAGTTTAGTGTCAAAAACGCTCTTATATTATGGGACGGAGGGAGTACATAATTGTGACATTACAGCGATCTTATCACATAGGTGCTCATGTACTTATGCACATAAATTCTATAAACAGTACCGATACCAGTTCAAAAGGCATTTCTGTTATAGAGACTTAAAAGTTCTACTTAAACATAAAAATAAGAGACAAAAATAACTCTAGGACATATATGAGCTAGCACTATCAGTAATTTAAGCATATACGAGACAAGAACTGAATAATACAGAATTATCATGTGTGAGCTGGCAATCCAACATTGAGCTACCTACACATATGCAGTTACCTGTCCAGTAGCAGAAACTCCTTTGTCAGTTCTTCCACACCTAGAATAGCATAAATCTTTCCTACTTCCAACCAGTAATCTTGCTCTTTCAAGTGCTTTGAATATCTCAGACTGAGAGGACCAAGATAGAAGCCCTTAAGAAAACCTTAGATGCCTTTGGAAAAAGCAAAGAAATAGTTCATAGGAGAATTACCTCAACCGTCGGCTCTGTATGGGCTTCTGAAGCAAAGCCATAGAATCTGCACAAGAACAACAGTAGTTGAAAAAAAAACATGAAGAAGGGGACTAAGCGCAACCAAAAGGGTTACAGACAGAAATAGCAAAGAGCAGAGAGCAGATGCAGGTGTCAGTAGAATTCCACGTAATAGTAAAAAATACAGTACAAACTAAGCATTGACTTCCTGTTAGAATACAATCACACCTCTGGCCGAAGTACATGATTTTCAGAGCAATTAGTCGCTTTTGGCAGTGGCTTACATTCCCTACTTGGTGACCTGTGAGGTAAACAAAAAATCACTGATTTTCAAATAGTTGAGGAGGAGAGTATATCCCGTTAATATCAATAAATACATACTGAACTTAATTTCTATCTAATCGAGTGGCAAACAAAAAAATAACAGAGTTCATCAATAAAAAAAGTGCCTTACAATTAATGCAATTAACATGCCTTAAGTTATACCTGTTCTTTTAGAATGCTTCCTTCGAATTTTAGATAAATCATCATGCCCTTCCCCTTTAACATTGCACTATAAGTCGGATGCATATGCACGAGTTAGATCAGATAGAAAGCAAAGTTATGTATACCATAGTTCTTTTCAGAATGTGTACCAATACTTGATTTTCAGTAGATATCGTCATGTGATCGAACGGAAGGCTTACGCCATGGTCTGAGGTTCTACTTTCATGTGATTTTGCATTCTTCTGTACTTGTTGATCACGGCTCTCAGATAAAGAAGATGGTACATTGCCCTCCTATAAAAGTGGAAAGTTAACAAAGCATTGACAAATCAATAACTTGACGTTACGTAACAAGCATCAACATCATTCAAACTCATAAACTTATGCAAGTATTGCTGCATAACAATTAACAACGTTTAACTTGAAATCTATTATGTGCATGATGTGGCCACATTTACATTATTGCCATTATACTGATTGGGTATGCCTATGTGAAGACACTATGGAGTCCTGATGACACTAAGATTTGTTAAATTTACTTGGCAAAGAGCTCATATACAGCACAAAAGCAATTGGCAATATCACTCACATAAAATCCAGGAGTTTAGATCAGTATCTCATACTTAGCAATATGCAGAGCTCTCCTTAATCTCTACCCTCCAGCAACACTAATGACTGACCAGAATAGCCACCATGAGTGGCATGGAAATCATCGTTCATAACAATTGCTAGAGGAGTAATAATCAGCTAAAGAATGAAATCGCTTGAAGCTTCTTGTCTTACCTTGGAGCTGCAGCTACAGGTGGAAACAATCTGGGCAAGCCTCTGGTTCTCCCTCTCCAACTCCTAACCACATCGAATTCACCAAAACATACCAATTAACCAAGAGCACGAGAGG
>NC_057801.1:83699228-83720812 GCF_018294505.1 Triticum aestivum | reverse complement strand
ATGCAAAAGAATAAAACCGAGAAAGAAACAAAAAGAAATAAGAAAACTGATGGAAATCAAGAAAGAAAAAATGAAGAAAGGATGAAAAGAAAAAAATAGTAAAATCCAAGAAAAGAGACAACGAAAAATAAAAGAAAAAAAGGAAAACAGCTAAAGAAACAAAAAGACGATGAAAAAACCGAAGGAATGTAGAAAAAAAGATGAAGAAACAAAGAAAATCGAGAAAAATAAAAGAAAACGGAAAAAAGGGGGAAAACCGGAAGCAAATAGTATGTCGACCACCACGTCTCGATCGAAAAGGAGAAGAAGTTGTCTCGCTTGACGCGAAGAAGAAATGGGATGGCCCAGTAACTACACGGCAGGGGAAAAACTTTAAGGGCGACAGACGATGCACTCGCTGTCGGGGATATACCCCGCGGTATGACCCGGCGGGAGTTATGACCCGGCTGGGACTTGGCGTCTCATTGGTAACTCGCCGGAGGATTGGCGACTTACGAGTCTGGCGGCTCACTGGTCTGACGACTCACGAGCCTGGCGATTCACGGATGGCCCCGACGGCGGGTCAGATAGAGGACTAGGCCCAAGGCCCAGAAGGCCGGCTCATGTTATGGTGAGCCGGCTTAAGAGGAAAGACATAAGGAATATTCTCCTACAAAGGAAGCAAGACTAGGACTCCAGTTGTAATAGAATAATCCTAATCCTACTAGGACTAGTCATGTAACCCGCCTTTTCAACATATATAAGGAGGGGCACGGCACCCCAAAGAGGAGGAAAATAATCTCTAGGACTAGGCACAACAAGAGAAGAGCCGGCTTATGCGGTGACTCCCTCATGATCATAATGAGACCTAACCACAAACAACATGTAGGGTTGTTACAGGATAATGTTTCCCGGGGCTCGAAGCTGTCTAAACCCTTGTTTTGTGTTGTGTCTCTCGATTCCGATCAACCCCTCTCAAGCTACCACATAGATGCATTGGTCTCACGACTAAGTCCTCTCACTAGGATGTCTGCCGTGACAATTCCATGATAGTTGACGCCCACCATGGGGGTTGCGCACGGTGGTGTTGAGTTTTTGGAGGGATTTTTTCGAGCGTTCAAGAAGTTCGTGAATTTCCGGATGAAGAACCGACTTGGAAGACAAGCAATTTGTGAGATTTGCGTTGAAGGAAAAATTAGGGTTGTGTGCGTCGCCATCGCGTCGTCTCAATCCACCAAGCCCGAGGCAAGATCTTCTACACGAGGTGATTTGTCGGCCAAGGTACTACTCCGAAGACGACTGGAGTTCAAGCTATCCATCCGACTACAGGTTCCGCGGAGTTGTCGCAGCCGCGGTCGTCCCTATCGTTCCGCCGCGTTGTAGCTGCTGTTCGGTACGTACGTCCATAGTAGCGGGTGGTCACGAGGGAATCAAGTCCCGAGGCAAGGATCAATCTACCGATGCTTCTTTGTACATGAAGACCAAAATCCAATCATCAACTACTAGTCCATCATCACTACAATATCTAAGCTCCCTTGAATTGAAGGGCTCTGAGCGCTCCGGGGCTGGGAGGGTAAAGTGACCGCATCACTTACTTTTTTAGAAAAATCACTTTGTTTTCCTAGAAAAACGATAGTCTTTTACTAGGAGAGTAGGTATTATCATTTTTTTTAATATGGTACAATCGAAATCGCTCATATACACAAGCATATACTCACTTTATAAATGCATGCACACCCTATCCATATGAGCTCCTCAGAGTGACTGAGCCGCTACATCATCTTTAGACTGACGAAGCCGCCATAGACGCCTTCTTAGTCGATGGGAACGTCTCCTCCCGCTAAATGTACATTGCCAAAAGTCTGGAATAAATCCAGAAAATGCGAGCATCAATGACAAGTCTGGGGCTTTAACTCTGGCGAGCTAGGGATACCAATGTCCTACTAACCATTCAACATTAGGTATTGTTTATTGTTTGGGATAACCATCTAACTACGTGTGTCCAACATTTGATGGCTTGTGTGTCGCTTAATCCTTGAAGTAGAACCACGACATTTATTTTGGATCAGAGAGGCAACTTTTTGCGAGAAAAAAGGGTTACATGTCGCTCATGCACATCTGGTACGAGGGAAGTTAATGACATGGCCAACTATATCCACGCCTATCAAAGTGATGTATCATCGCATAGCGCACAGTTACCGCCAACTTGGCCCATCACCGCCTCCTCTACGTCACATGGATGCATGCACCGTAAGTCCGTCACCACGCCTCATGGCTCGCCCATGTCTCCATATTTCTCCCTTCCCTCATTAAGGTACGCCCGAGCCATCACCATCTCCTCCACACCACACAGTTACACAGGCACCGGGCCCATCACCTGATCCTTCGTGTCATATGGTTGCACGGGTGTTGCCAATCCATCACCGCCTCCTCTGCACCACACAGTTGCAAGGGCGCTCGGCCCACATCGCCTCCTCCGCACCACAAGGTTGCACGGGCTTTGCATGTCCACCACCACGCCGCTCACCCCGCCTCATATTTCTCCTGTTATTTTGTGCGGTAATTAACGTCCAATGACGACGACGCTCGGGGCCTATAGGAGCAGGTGACAAGGTAGGCCGCCACGGCTGGCAACGGCGCTGTACAAGGACGTCTGTCATCTTCGGAACTTGGTCGCCTTCATCGACACGCCATGGTCCACAAGGTCTGTTGTACAACTCCCCATACGTCCTTCCCCTTCCTCTGTCATCCTTTCGTTGGTAGCCTGATTCAAATTCAATCTCGCTCACTTCGGGGCTAAACAAGTAGTAGATTATCTCACAGTATAAGGTTTCAATCTGAAAGCCTCATCCTGCACTGCTTGAGTAGCATGTCCGTGCTTGTGGATTAACAACCTCGGTAGTTTATACATGGCATGCTTTATGCTGTCTCTGTTCCATAATGTAGTGCATATTAGTTTTTTTAAGTCAAAAGATGTCCATGTTTGACCAAGTTCTAGAATAAACTATCAGTATTTGAAGTACTGAATAAATAAACTATAAAAGTACATGTGGATGTTGACTTTTTTTAAGTTTGGTCGAACATTGATAGGCTTGACTTTTCAAAACAAAGTATGCACTATATTTTAGAACCAAGAGAGTATTAATTAGCATATGTTTCCATGCCTAAGGAGAACAATACTTAATTGGCACTAAAATAATAGAACAAGATGATAACTAGCTTATTCTCTGAAGATAATTTGGTTAAATTGTCACCGGGCCGCTTATGTACACATCTGATCAGGCCTTATTAGTGCATCAATAATGTTGCATTCAAATGAAAGCTGAGATCAATCATTTGTACTATTATCTCTTGATCCTCCCATTTTTGTCTCTTCCTCTTAGAGGCTGCTATAAACATACTTCATTCCCTTTCCTATCGTTACTCAGTGCAAAGCATCACTTTTATTTGAAATATCTTCTTTCTATTTTGATTCAGACTACGCATCTAAATGATCAATATTGAAAACCAGAAGCCATATACTTTGGTGCAATTTTGCAACTTCCAAGATTTCCCACTCCCGCTACCATTTTATTGTTACTGCAGACCATTATTGTAGTGTTTTGTATTATTTGTATCTGACCAAGGTAAGTTATGAAATATCGGTTGGTCAAATCTTAGAGATGTATGATTGTTGTAGATGTATACTATAATCAGAAGCCTCGGTTATGCAAATCATAGTTTTTGAATTTGTTTTGAAGATGAATATTATCATGTCCATTCAGTACTATATGGTTTAACTATGCAGGTCTGGCCCATGAGTGACTCCAACCACTACTTTGGATATGTTTTTTGCAGTGCTGCTAACACATCAGTAACAAACAAATAAACAGTAGAAAAGTAGAACGACGCGGCAAGGCGTGTGCATGCTTCTAGTCCATTATGACGTGTGAAGGCACTAGTCAACTGATGCGTCTGCCAAAGCCGATTACCACTTGCAAAACGTGGCTATACAGAGGAAACCGATCTAAGCCGGCCTGCTCAGCCGCGTTTAAAAAAAGGATATGGTCAAACCAAGCAAAACCCGGAGGAGGTCTCGATCGCACGGAGTCGGCCTCGCTTCCACGCGCCGCATCAAGTCATCGCTGCGCCTCCGAGCCATTACGGCCGGCCTGGGCCCTGCCATCGCCGTTGCTGCACCTCTGAACCGCCGCTGCGTCGGGTCATTTTCTGTTTCCATCGACCCCGCGCCAAGCGGCCTACACCGTCGTCGACCCACGGGTGCCACCGCTGCTGCTTTGAGCCGCCGGCCGCTGAGCCTTCCAAACCGCCGGCCTCTGAGCATTGCGAGCCACCCTAACCGAATTGCCGTCGAGCCCCCCCCCCCTGGCCAAGCGGCTTCACCTACGCCTCGCCCTCGCCCCCGCAGCCTCAAGCCGCCTACACATCCGCTCGTCTGCCTCGATCTCCGTTCCGAGTCGCCTCACCCGCCGTCGCCGTCGCCATCTTCGGACTCTGCAGCCGCTCTTCTCCAGCCTGTCACCGAGCCGCAGCTCTTACCATCGCGTGTTGAGCCGGCGTCGCCGGTGAGGTCAACAGCCGCACCCCGCGCCGCCGCCTGCCCCTGCTGCCGCGGTCTTCACAAGCCATTACGGCCACATCGACCTTGCTCTGCCTCAGCAATGTGTGGCAATTTACTGCCGGTGATCTGACGTGATAAAACAGAAGCTGGAGGCAGCAAACAAGGCAATTAATTGATCTACCGAACATGTGAAGGTAACCAGTGCAAGTGGCAGGACCTGGTGATCAAGTCCCAAGGCTGCAGCTGGGGACGCCACTAGCAAGCTGCTGTGCATGCGTGAATTTTGAAAACAGCAAAATCATGCCAAAGGGAGCAAGCCCTCACGCAGAGAAAACAAGCTACAAGATTCATTGTCTGAGCTAAACACACATAAAGGGGGGGAGGTCACATGTGACCTCAGGCACTTGAAGACAAGAGAACCAGTCAATTCTTCTGTCAAAAACGAAAGCAGCACTGTGCATTATCCAGCGCCAGCATCCGTATTCATCCGGCAAAAAATATCGGGCGTTATTTTTCCTATGTATTTTATCAGTACATATTAATTCCTCCAACAACAATTACTCTAATATTTTTTATGCAGAACGACTATTAAAGAAAAAGGGGTGGTGTTATATCGCAGATGCATGTTCGGCTATGCCACGTGGCTTCACAGACACGCGTGTCGCGGTCCAGTTTACATCAACGCGCCGGCCGACTCGCCCGTCCGCGCCGCCTCACAACTGTTTGGGAACGCGGTAATTTCAAAAAAATTCTTACGATCACGCAAGATCTATCTAGGTGATGCATATCAACGAGAGGGGAGAGTGTGTCCACGTACCCTCGTAGACCAAGAGCGGAAGCGTTTAGTTAACGCGATTGATGTAGTCGAACGTCTTCGCGATCCAACCGATCCAAGCACCGAACGCACGGCACCTCCGCATTCAGCACACGTTCAACTCGGAAACGTCCCTCGTACTCTTGATCCAGTTGAGGCCGAGGAAGAGTTCTGTCAACATGAGGCGTGGTGACGGTGATGATGAAGTTGCCGACGCAGGGCTTCGCCTAAGCACTACGACGATATGACCGAGGTGTGTAACTGTGGAGGGGGGCACCGCACACGGCTAAAAAATTTGTCAACTTGTGTGTCCTAGGGTGCCCCCTTGCCCCCTATTATAAAGGAGCAAGGGGAAGGCCGGCCGGCCCCTATAGGGCGCGCCCCAAGTAGGATTCCTACTAGGAATCCTATTCCTAGTAGGTTTCCAACTTGGGGAAGGGAGGGGGAAGGAAGGAGAGGGAGAGAGGGGAGGCAAGGGGGGGGGGCGCCGCCCCCTTCCTTGTCCTATTCGGACTTAGGGGGAGGGGGGCACGACCTGCCCTGGCCGGCCCCTCTCTCTCTCCACTAGGGTCCATCGAGGCCCATTAGTTTCCCGAGGGGTTCCGATAACCCTCCAGCACTCCCGTTTTATCTGAAACTTCTCCGGAACACTTCCGTTGTCCGAATATAGTCGTACAATATATCAATCTTTATGTCTCGACCATTTCGAGACTCCTCATCATGTCCGCGATCACATTCGGGACTCCAAAATTTCTTCGGTACAACATATCACATAAAATCATAATACCAATTGTCATCGAACGTTAAGTGTGCGGACCCTACAGGTTCGAGAACTATGTAGACATAACCGAGACACGTCTCTGGTCAATAACCAATAGTGGAACCTGGATGCTTATATTGGTTCCTACATATTCTACGAAGATCTTTATCGGTCAAACCGCATAACAACATACGTTGTTCCCTTTGTCATTGGTATGTTACTTACCCGAGATTCGGTCGTCGGTATCTCAATACCTAGTTCAATCTCGTTACCGGAAAATCTCTTTACTCGTTCCGTAATACTTCATCCCGCAAATAACTCATTAGTCACAATGCTTGCAAGGCTTATAGTGATGAGTATTACCGAGAAGGCCTAGAGATACCTCTTTGAAACACAGAGTGACAAATCCTAATCTCGATCTATGCCAACCCAACAAACACCTTCGGAGACACCTATAGAGCATCTTTATAATCACCCATATACGTTGTGACGTTTGGTAGCACACAAAGTGTTCCTCCGGTATTCGGGAGTTGCATAATCTCATAGTCCGAGGAACTTGTATAAGTCATGAAGAAAGCAGTAGCAATAAAACTAATACGATCATAATGCTAAGCTAACGGATGGGTCATGTCCATCACATCATTCTCCTAATGATGTGATCAGGTTCATCAAATGACAACACATGTCTATGGTTAGGAAACATAACCATCTTTGATTAACGAGCTAGTCAAGTGCAGGCATACTGGGGACTATAGGTTTTGTCTATGTATTCACACATGTATTAAGTTTCCGGTTAATACAATTATAGCATGAATAATAAACATTTATCATGAATTAAGGAAATAAATAACCACTTTATTATTGCCTCTAGGGCATATTTCCTCCAGCCTCCCACTTGCACTAGAGTCAATAATCTAGATTACATAGTAATGATTCTAACACCCATGGAGCTTTGGTGTTGATCATGTTTTGCTCGTGGAAGAGGCTTAGTCAACGGGTCTTCAACATTCAGATCTGTGTGTATCTTGCAAATCTCTATGTGCCCTTCCGACACTCGATGACAGATGGAATTGAAGCGTCTCTTGATGTGCTTGGTTCTCTTGTGAAATATGGACCTTTGCCAAGGCAATTGCACCAGTATTGTCACAAAAGATTTTCATTGGACCCGATGCACTAGGTAGGACACCTAGATTGGATATGAACTCCTTCATCTAAACTCCTTCATTTGCTGCTTCTGAAGCAGCAATGTACTCCGCTTCACACGTAGATCGCGCCACGACGCTCTGCTTGGAACTGCACCAACTGACAGCTCCTCCATTCAATAAAAATATGTATCTGGTTTGTGACTTAGAGTCATCCGAATCAGTGTCAAAGATTGCATTGACGTAACCGTTTACGATGAGCTCTTTTTCACCTCCATAAACGAGAAACATATCCTTAGTCCTTTTCAGGTATTTCAAGATGTTCTTGACCGTTATCCAGTGCTCCACTCCGGGATTACTTTGGTACCTCCCTGCTATGCTTATAGCAAGACATACATCAGGTCTGGTACATGGCATTGCATACATGATAGAACCTATGGCTGAAGCATAGGGAATGACTTTCATTTTCTCTCTATCTTCTGCGGTGGTCGGGCTTTGAGTCTGACTCAACTTCACACCTTGTAATGCAGGCAAGAACCCTTTCTTTGACTGATCATTTTGAAGTTCTTCAAAACTTTATCAAGGTATGTGCTTTGTGAAAGTCCAATTAAGCGTCTTGATCTATCTCTATAGATCTTGATGCCCAATATGTAAGCAGCTACTCCAAGGTCTTTCATAGAAAAACTCTTATTCAAGTATCTCTTTATGCTATCCAGAAATTCTATATCATTTCCAATCAACAATATGTCATCTACATATAGGATTAGAAATGCTACAGAGCTCCCACTCACTTTCTTGTAAATACAGGCTTCTCCAAAAGTCTGTATAAAACCATATGCTTTTATCACACTCTCAAAATGTTTATTCCAACTCCGAGAGGCTTGCACTAGTCCATAAATGGATTGCTGGAGCTTGCACACTTTGTTAGCACCCTTTGGATCGACAAAACCTTCCGGTTGCATCATATACAACTCTTCTTCCAGAAATCCATTCAGGAATGCAGTTTTGACATCCATTTGCCAAATTTCATAATCATAAAATGCAGCAATTGCTAACATGATTCGGACAGACTTAAGCATCGCTACGGGTGAGAAAGTGTCATCATAGTCAACTCCTTGAACTTGTCGAAAACCTTTCGCAACAAGTCAAGCTTTGTAGATAGTAACATTACCGTCAACGTCGGTCTTCTTCTTGAAGATCCATTTATTTTCTATGGCTTGCCGATCATCGGGCAAGTCCACCAAAGTCCACACTTTGTTCTCATACATGGATCCCATCTTAGATTTCATGGCCTCAAGACACTTCTCGAAATCTGGGCTCATCACCACTTCCTCATAGTTCGTAGGTTCATCATGGTCTAGTAACCACTACAAAAAAATACACTTCCGTGATGATACGTGTTTGTCACAGTAGGTCGCGTTTTTTGTCATGCATGTACATCCATGACAAATGCATGACAGAATCAAGATAGTCATACCTGTGCTGTCATAGAAGTGTTCCATGACATTACCAAAATTATCATCACGGAAGTGTCCACTTCCATGACGATAAATCGCGCGTCACAGAAGTGCTTTTGTCAAGGGTGACCGACACCTGGCATACACCGTAACGGAACGCCGTTAAGCTATCGGGTCGGGTTTTGGATCTGATAACCCGTTAACAGCCCCGACTAATAGGGATTTTCCACGTGTAAAATCATCATTGGCTGGAGGAAACACGTGTCGGCTCACCGTTGGGACAAATGTCATCTGCTCATTGGACCAAAGGCGCCTATGATACGGCGACATGTGGCACGGCCCAACAAAGGCCCATTCCTGTGAAAAGGCCGGACCGTTTGACTTGGTCAAAAGGTGGCGGGCCGGCCCACGGGAATCTTGTTAACGGCCTGTTCGCATATAGGCCATTTACAGCCCGCTAACCCAGGGCCCGTTACGCCCTATCCGAATTAGGCCCAGTAGCGTCATCTGGGTCGTCCAATATGATTCTAGCCTGTTTTAACTTCCGGCCCATGTGTGGCCCATGACTTCTTTCGGCCCATATGAGGCCCTTTGTAACTCTTGGCCCATTAACGACCCGTGGTGAAACTGGCCCGTATTGAACAGTGTATCACTTTATACCCATTAACGGCCCGTTATTCTATTGGGCCGTTTCCAGCCCAAGTTATCTTTCGGCCTTCTCAGGGCCCATTGATTCTTGGGCTCACTTGCAGCATTCGGTTACATACGACCCGTTACTGTCATTTTCTGCTTGTGGGCCAAATTCAGCCTGTCGTTACAATCGGCCCGTTTGCGGACCGTTAATACATTGGAACGTTTTCATGTAAAAAAAACCCGTTGGGCTGTTTTCATAGAGTTATCAAATACGGTCTATTAACGGCCCGTTATGATCCACGAATAGTACGGCCCATGATTGGCGAAATGATGATACGCCCCGTAGAAGGCCCATGGATCTACGACCCATATGAGGCCCATGGATCTACGGCCCGTATGAGGCCCATGGATCGTACGACCCGTAGAAGGCCCATGGACCCTAAGGCCCGTATAGAAGGCTAATGGATCCTACGGCCCGTATAGAAGGCCAATGGATCCTACGGCCGGAAGAAGGCCCATGGATCATACGGCCTGTAGGAGGCCCATGGTTACAACAGTCCATGTGTTGCCATGATTATTTTGGCCTAGTTACCAAAAATAGGCTATTGTGGCCACTAGAAAAACACAAAAAAAGAACTACAGTGACTACAAGCAAACAACTAAACAAGACAATAAGGAAATAAATAAGCAAGCAATTAACGCTAGCCTATTACCGCTATTACACATATTACATCCACTGGGCATCAAAGTTCGCCACTAGTGCAAATATAGGGAACAAAGCAGCATATTACATACACTGGCCGTCAAAATTGGCCACCAGTGCAAATAAACGCGGCAGCAAAACAAGAGCATAACTGAAACAACTTCAGAAGAGCTCAAGAAACATTATCCTGGGTATCCACCATGCTGGCAATAAGCTTAGCAAGCTGATTAGCTTTGTCCTGTTTGGCGCTAAAATCCTCCAATGCTTGCTGTTGCACCAGAAAGTATGCATTTGAATGCTCCAGGGACTTCCGCAGTCCTTCCGCTTCTTGTCGCAGCACAGCTGATCGATGTCTTTCAGCTTGTAGTTGAGACTCAAGAAACCAAACTGATTCAAACAGTGAGTTTGAATAGCTTGTGCAAGCGGTAGTGGCCAGTAACTCGAACACTAAACCAAGACAGGACTTTGGGGTTGTCTCACTGTCTTCAAGATAGTCTTCCTTAGCTTTTTTATCAGCTTTGTTGGAGACCAACAAGGATGTGTCACTATCCTGAACCTTATCTGCATTACTTCCTTTACCATTGCTTAATAAGGCACTCTTCCCCAATATTCTGTTAGCATTCTAAAAGAAGAAACAAGCAGACACATAACAAGTTTAGCATGTACTGGTATATGAAACTCATTTCGGTGAACCAATTCATTAGTAAGGTGGACAGGATTAAACTACCAAGTCTTTTATTGCTCAGTACTAGTACATAATAAAAGCATCAAACAAACATATATCTATGTCCTATGGTCACTGCATTGTCTTGCCAAATCAAAATAGAGAAACGGTTCAAATCATATCAGTTCAAGACAAAGCAGCAGTAAAAGAATACACATCGTGGGAAACTACACGGCACAACAAGATTTCAGATGGGTACCACGGGCCTACATGTACAACAACACTATTGGCTCTGTTGTGATGCTAGTAATGTGCATGATATGAAAGTCAACTGTATACACAATTGAAATTGAAATCAAAAGAGCTATTGATAAGAGCAAACATGTTAAAGAAACATGCGTGAACATACCTCTGTGCCATTGGATTTTCGATTGGATCCTTCAATTTAAAAAAAGTTTGTATGAGTAAATACAGTGATACAAGAGCAAATCAATCATAGTTAAAAAAGGAGCGCCTAAGCGAGCACTTAAGCGCGCCTAGGCTCTAGGCGTTGGCAAAACGCATTGCGCATAACTACGCTTAATCTGTGCATAACTGCACATAAGCATGCGCTTTGGTCAGTAAAGCGCAAGGTGGTGGCAAAATGCACAATTAACGCCTAGCGCTTTTTTGAACTATGATAGCAATGGAATCTTAAATTAGAAGAGTTGTTCTTCAGGTTTAGGCACTTGTTCTACATGAACAGAGTACAGTAAGACGCAAGAATATAATACATAAAAATAGAAAATGAGCTCATAGACCTTACCACATTCTTGGTTCGGGACCAGTACAGAACAAGGCGTTCGTAGTCATCGTCCAGTAAATATGTCTCAGGAGAACGTAAGGGAATTTGATGAGTTTCTTTGCCGGTGAAGTACGTTTTCTTCAGGTAATTCTGATACTGCCACCAAGCATTCTTGAAGATAGCAGAGGTATTAGCACATGTTACCTCATCCTGAGTTTCCAAATCGGTCCTTCTCTATAGAGAAAAATGGGAAAATTTGCTATATTATAACCATCATGGAGGTAGGATGTATGGGACGAAGCAAAGTAGTTGCCATGAATAACATTACTTACACATAACTCCTGGACAAACACCTGCAACCGGCATTTTCCTTCATCTTCAGTATAATATTTCCAAGATGGGAAGATACGCACATACGATTTAACAACATCAAATGTGATAGATGCTAAACTACGACTAGCTGGTTGTGCTTCCTCCACAGGAATAGGCGTACTAACTGGTGGAGTTGGGGTTCACCGTGATAGTACTGGCCCTTTGGGCACTGGAGCTGCCTTACTAACTACTCTTGTTTGGGAGCTCTGTGGTGGAGATGGTGATGTGTCAACAGGAACTGGTTACTATCAGCTGGGGTTGGGGTTAGATTGGGTAAAGCTGGTTCTCTGTTCATCGCAGTAGGGGTACAATCTGCGAGAGTTTGGGTTATGTGTGGTAGGGATGGTTCTTGTGCATGTACAACCGGGGTGCTATCTCCACCAAGAGGTAGCACCGTTTTATTTGAAGACCGTGTTTTTAGTCCGCTAGATACTGGCATCACCCGCTCCAATTCAAATGGATGATAAACAGGAAACATAGTTGAATGTACAGACATTGTATGAGAGACAGATGCAATAGATAGTGTGGAAAAAAGAGGGCATGAAATAGTTGACATGTATATTGTTTAACTAAAACGGATAGCATGACATAATTTCACATATATTATGTCTATCTAAACTGGATATCATAGCATAACATAATTCAAAGATATGATGAATAACTAAACAGGATCACATGACATAATTCACCTACATGTTATCTAAGTAATCAGGATCGCATCATTTAATTCACATATGTGATTTATATGCTAAACAGAGGACATTCGATATGATGTCTGAACTAAGAGCATGGTGTTGAATATTGTGTATATGATGTCTAAACTATGCAATGCAAGACACCGTATGCATGATATGAGCAGTATAACCGTGCCAAATTAGAGCATACACCTCAGTGGGGGAATAGGACTGGTCATCTGTCTCTGAATCCATCTCTGAGGAGCTATCGGGACCCAGCAAGAGATCTGCTTCGACAGGAAGCACTGTCTACTCTGAAGGCCTTGTTTTCACTCCAGATTTTTCCATCTCCCACCCAAATGGCTGATCCACAGGAAGAGTAGTTTAATGTACAAACATTGTCGACAAATGGAAATGTAATGAAGAAAAGGATGGACAAGATATCATTCAAATATATGATGCCTGGTTAAACAGGATGGCATTGCACATTTCACATATATTATGGCTGGCTAAAAGACATGAGACTGCATAATTCCCATATATGATATAGAAACTAAACATGTGGCATTACAGAACATGTCCAAACTAAGCAGATGACATATATGATGTCAAAAGTAGGCACTGCAAGGCAACATATGCATGATATGACTAACACCATCATGCCAAGGTAGAGCAAACACCTTGGGGGGTAAATAGGAGTGGTCAGCGGCGTCTGAATCCGCCTCAGAACAAATATCTTCCTCTGGATTACAATCTACAGAGGGGTGGGGAGGGTTTGCCATTGAACCCACCATGGAGCGATGTCTGCATGACATTGTATTGCCGCGCAAAACTCTTCTCTTTTTCTCTACATGTTCAGCATGAATGTGTACAATATCTGATATGAATACGAAAAAAATATGGTGAGATTATGTAAGAAGAGCATGCAGAAATTTAGAGTGATGGTAACAACCAGTGCATGGATCCAAAAATAATGATAGCAGGCTGATGATTGCTTTAAATTAATAAAAAGACAGATGATGATTGCTTTACTATTTGTTTCCCACCCAAGATGAACAACATAGGCATACCCTAGGTGAACCAGATATTAGACAGACATACTATTCATTGCTGCCTCGATATGTGCCCCACAACTAATTTAGAACTCAAGTTTGAACATTAATTTGGACCTGACTTGGGAGTCCAAGAGCTGAACATGACGATAAAGTAGCAGGTAAGTTTAAGTAATGCATAACATAAGCAAAAACAAAAGAGTGCGACCTCTCTTGTGGACCCGTGTACTCCTCAGGTTCATCTGCTGAGTCGATGATGGTGATGCCGTTGCGGTGGGTGCCGGCAGCAGGGAAGGAGATCTGAGGTGGCGAAAGACGGTCAGGAGTCGTGATGTCTGGTTTGGTGGATGCTTTTGTCGATGGAGCATCTCAGGTGAGGTGGACGACGTCGCTGCAGGAGCAGGACAAACCACACAAAGTTACCTTCGACACGTACCTGTAACTGAAGTAATTCTGTAAGGGCTCATTTGGCTTGGATGATTCTTAAAACGCAGGGATAGGAAAAACACCGGAATAGGATAGAAAAATGCACATGGTAAACAGAGCATTTGTAAACACATGATTTCTGTCAACTTGGGTGTTTGGTTTATAGGAATTGGAAGAGCAGAGGAATGCAAAGAAACATGACCAAAATAAAGTGAAACCATATGAAACGTGTACAGTTAGAATGTTATTCTAGCACTAATGCACTTGGTCTTGTTTTCATGCATAGGATTTTGAAAAGTAGGTCCAGGTGGATGTTTTGCTTCATTCCTTTCAACAAAATGCATGAATAATTGAATAGTAGAGTGCCATTGGAAAATTCCCTATTGCTATGTTTTTCCGTTGAACCAAAATAGCCCTAATGGATCGACGTGAATGTATAGTAATAAGTGATGCAACAAGTGTACAACCTCTTTGCTGTAGCCGTGTCGACCTCAGCATCATTGGGTTGGTCGCTGAAGCAGTTGAGGTAGAGGTGGATGTCGGAGGTGTGGAGGAAGATCTGAGGAATCTGTAGACGGTGTCCAGGGCACTGCTCTATTGTGATGAATCGTTCTGTCGTTGGAGCAGCTCCGGTGAGCCGTAAGACGTCAAGGCTGAAGCAGCACAAGACAGACATCGTCAATCTCAAGTGGGATTCTAATAGCATCTCCAATAGATGATGTAAAATGGATGTAAAATTAACATCACCAAAAACCACCTGACTACAACAGATGAGGTAAAAACTGTTGACTCTGAACTTAGCTATCAAAACTGAAATTAACTATGGAATCTGAATGCTACTGTCGAAACTGAACGCAATGGTAGCAGAGAGGCACTTGACGTGTAGTTTAGGGAGGGCCTGCAGTTCATCTTCAACCTGCACCCCCTGAGTCGCCAGCCACCACCGGTCAAACCACCGGCCCCAGCGCCGCCTCGCCGCCCCGAAACAACTCGCCACCTCCGCCCCGGCCAGCCCTCTAGGCCCCCCGCCCCCCATCCTGAACCCTAAGATAGATAGTGGGGTACCTCTTTGGCGAGCCCTCGTCCCCGCTGCGGGTGGTTCTTCCCTAACTCCGACGACCCCCCCAACCCCTGAAAATCGACTGACCCAAAAGTCGATTCAGTCGACTGAAGTGTGGCTTAATCGGAGCAGAGCAGCAACATGAGCGAGGGGGAGAGCAGCAGAAGCAGTTGGGAAAGCGAGCGATCGAGCGAGAGCCGGAGCAGCAGCAGCAGATCCGATTGGTATGGACGCCGCCGCCGAAGGGGCCTCGCACTGGGGGAGAGCCGCCATGGAGATGTCGCCCGCGGCGTCGGCTTCAAGGTAGCCACTCCATGGGGGTGCAGGATGGAGCACCGTCGGCGTCGGGAGGCCAAGTTAAGGAGAAGGTGCGATGCAATGAGTGTACAACCTCTTTGGTGGCGCCGAGTAGGACTCGGCTTCGTCCGAGGAGTCGGTGAGGATGTTGTGGTTCCGGTGGAGCAGGTTAAGGCGGCGCTGTGGGGATGGAGCAGCCGTGATAGACGAGGCGATTGTTGGAGCAGCTCCTTGGAGGTGGAGGACAGGGCAGCTGAACCGGCGGGATGGCGAGATGGACGATAGATCCTCATCCGGGGAGGTGGACGAGGGACGTCGAGCTGTTGCAGTGGACGACGTCGTCGGGGAAGAGGCTCCGGCTGGGCAGCGGTGACGTGGCGGACGGAGGAGGGTGGGGTTTCACGGCTGGAGCGGAGAGGTTATGGCGGCCTGGGATTTCGAATGGCGAAAAGGGGGCGATGGGAGGGGGTGAAGCATGACTTAGGGATGCGCTTGTCCAAAATGTAGGGTGTGTTACAAAAGTACCCCCCACCAATTTGAACTAGCGGCCCTTTCGGCTCAGGGTTAGAAGGGGGATTTCGCGTGTCGGGATTTGGCAACTGGAGGGAGTTTTCCGCGCGTTGTAATTTCGGGATAGCAAGGCGCGGGTTGTGAAGGCCACTACTAGAAATACCACTACTAATGGCGCACCTAATATGGCCATTAATGGCGCATCACTGGTGCGCCACTGATAGCACGCCATTAGTAATTTTTACTAATGGCGCACCAGCTGGTGCGCCATTAGTATATGCGAGGGTGCGCCATTAGTATGCCTCCCAGTTGGCATGTATACCCAGGTGCTTTGGCATACTAATGGCGCACCACCTCTGGATGCGCCATTAGTAACCGCAGCATACTAATGGCGCACTACCCGGTGATGCGCCATTAGTATGCACTGTCATACTAATGGCGCACTGTCGTGTGATGCGCCATTAGTATGAATATTAGTTTTTTTTTATTTTTTTATTTTCTGTTTTTTGCACAGGTTACAAAATGTATAATTTGACAAAATATAGACAGCACACATCAACAATAGATTCATCAAATACAATAGAAGATTAGTCTTTGAATACAATTCATCATATTAGTCTCCGAATACAATTCATCATATTAGTCTCCGAATTAAAAAGACCGAACAAAGATAGAACATTATATTACAAGTCTCGAGACCGCGATTAGCGAGTTTGTCTTCGCATTACAAGTCGATATCGATCATCTAAACTACCATCACATAGAAGAGAGCTGCGGTCATCACGATGAGCATCATCACGATGAAACTCGTCTTCATCCGGTTCCTCCAACGCTCCCTCCCCTCTCCCGCCAGATAGCGGGCGTATCTAGATTCGGCCTCGGCCCTAGTGGTGTACCCTTTGTAACTGTTACCGCTGAATCGGTGAACCTGTCTCCGACACTCCTCCCAGTCATCGTAGACTCCGGGAACCTTACCCTTGTACACGACATACGTCGGCATCACTATGCATTAGCCAAACGAAACGTTAGTACCAGTTCACAGACAATACATAAGCAATATATAATTATGCAACAGAACGATCGGAAGAGAAAAGCAAGACATTAGTAGCATCGATTACATCTAAGTTGAACGACTCTCAAAACCAAAGAGACATACTACAAGTTCATTAAAGTTTAATTACAACATGAGCCAATCGATGTTTCAGAACTAGACAACTCGACTCAAGGGACCGGAGCGTGGATGAAGCCGCCGTCTATCGTGGGAGTCATGAAAGAACGGGCGTTGTCATCCTGCATTTGTAGCATTGTGTCGATGTCACTGTTGGACGGTTGATTTCTGAGGTAGAACTGCCCTGAGGTACGAAGGACATCTTGATGGATGATTTCCGCAAACTCCGACTGGATGCGAAAGAATTCTTGTCGGAGGTCCGCGTCCTAGATTGCCGACACGCTCGCGGCCCAATCTTGGAGTTTACTCGGTAGCAGAAGTTGATGATGGTCCCGTACGATCGCCCGCATGTGATGGATGGCGTAGTAGGCACCCTTCTGACCGCCAGGCGGCTGCTTGACGCAGCAGAACGTCGTATTGTGGGAGAACACGTGCTTGCCGTACTTACGAATAGGCCTGGTGAAGGTGCCTCCAGATTGGGCGTAGCCGGGGAGAACATCATCAAGAACCTTCTTGACATTTGTGTAGTCTACGTTCGACTGACGGTCCGGGTCGAAATACGTGGCCATGGAATATTTGGGGCTTAGGAGGATGAGCATGCAACGTGTGTCACTGCAGAAAACACGGAATGTTAAAAGAAAAACGATCGAAAAGTAAGAATTCATATGTTACGGGCCGGTTGAGGGGAGGACTTACTCGGGAAAGTAAGGCACGAGGAAGTTATCCTTATCTTGGTTTGCCAGAATGACGCCTTCGAGGTAAGAACTCGCGACTTGCCGGTCCCCAGCGCTGCCCAAGATCTTGGCACGCATGTAGAAGGGGTCGACTATCACGATGTCCGGGGTCTTGTCGCGAATGATCCGCATCTCCATACTCAGCGAAAATAGCCGAACGAAGGTGTAGTGCAGCGGATGAAGGTTAAACATAGCAAAGATGTCATCAAACCGCAGGACGATCGTACCCCCGATGTCGCCATCCACAAAGCCCTTGCCCTCTGGCACCTTGGCCACGAAAACCGGGTATGCCACATCCTTCTCTCTGAGACGCCGCTTCTCCAAAGAAAGAACATTGTCGTGCAGACTCCGCATAGCACCGGTTGCAGCATTGAGCATATTTGGTGGTAGCATCGCCCTACCTGCCACATGCACCCTCCTCGAGATATCCTGCGGTGAAGGTGGCCCGTCCTGAGCACGGATTGTACTCGGTGCCGGCTGGCTCGCACCCTTCTTAGTATTTCTTTTGTGTGCCTTCTTCTTCTCCTGTAATGGGACCGAGTTCTGCTCACAGACCGCCTTCTTGAGTGTGTTGGGGCTGATAATATTTCGCACCTCGCCTATCTGAGGCTCGGTGAAGTCGGCAGCTGGAGGCGTCTCCTGAGAGCTGAACACCAGACGGCGCCTGTTGCAACTTGGCTTCTCCGCGGTACGAGCTAGATCGCACACGTCTTTTGTTGGGTTTGGTTCTTGAGAAGGAGGCCCCATGAAGTCGCCATCGTACCCATGCTCGGCAAAGTACTGATCGACGTTGCCAAATGTATCATCGTCGTCGTCGTCGTCGTTCTGATCCTGTGCCATATGCATGTTTGGATCCAGTGGCATAGGGATGTCCGGCACCGTTACGGCGGTCTTGCCATGGGGCCGACTTGGCGCCGGCACGACTGGCGGTGTTGTCTTTGGGGTGGTGTCCCCCGCCCCCAAACGAATCTGGCTCTTCGGCCAAAGCAGGGGCCAGCTCAGGCAGGCGCTGAGGGTCATCACGTCATCATCGTCGGCCCCGACGGGTCGAATCGGAGGTAACAAGTCGTCGCAGCCTGGCAGCACCCGAACCAGTTGAACCCTAAACAAGTTGGGTGGCATCTGGGTACCGTGGAACAAGGAGTTGCCCGGTTGAACGATTTTGCCCTTGGCGACATCGACCAACTCGTTGTTCACGAAGTGGAGGAGAGTGCACGGAACATCGGCGGCGCCCTGCGAAAACATGTAGGGCGTCAGGGATGCCCAGTCAAAGGCAAGGAGATGAAGTCCTCGGCCGAGAGAGGCTTAATTAGTTACCGTGATGATGGCGTCGAGCTCGGCCACTGTCGAGGCACCGCCAACGGCGGGCGTGCAGTTGACGGAGCGGCCGCTTGCTGAAGAGGTGCCGGCCGGCGTACACCCGGGTGCATTAAGCTCCCGTGCCGGCGTCGGAGACACCAATGCCGCCTCCGCCGGAGGCACCAATGGCCCCGCCATCGCATTATGCGAGTTGCTGGCCGTGAAGCTAGGAATCGGGGGCGGCCCCTGTTGGCCGCCCGCAATCCACGCACTCAACCCCGAGATCAAGGTAGGCACAAGGGCGGTGATCGTCGCTCCGAGTCGTTGTTCCACTTGCTCTTGGACAATCTCCGGAATCCGCGCCACCTGTGCCTTGAGTTCTTGAACCTCTCGCGCCTGGCTTTCCGAGCTGGTCTTTTTCTCCTTCCGCACACCAGCGGTATAGTATGACCCCCATTTTGTCGACAAGCCTTTGCCGGCCACACGACCAGCTGACGTCGGCTTACTAAGCTTATCCTTGTTCTTCATTATATTCAACCCCCTATTTAGAGTGGTGTCCCAAGGGTTGCTCTGAGTCGACCCCGCGCTACTGCTTTCAGTCGCCTGCGGAAGGAATGTGAACCATTTAGAAATTCGGCTTCATTAATTAGAATGCAACCATATGGAGCTAATTACTCGGGGGTGTATTCCTTACCAGAACAAGCTCAAGCTACCTGGTCTTCGGATCCGTGGTAAGCTCCTTTGTTTTCGGGTCCTTCTTGTACCGGGCCCTGACAAAGTTCCTGGTCTGCTTGTCACCGTATTTATCGAAGAGGGGCGGTAGGCCTTGCTCGGCACGGTCCGCCTCCTCCTTGTCCCATATAGGCTCCGCCACTCTGTAACCGCCGGGACCGAGTGTGTGTTCCCCTATGTTCAGCTCCCGCATTTGTTTCCCCCACTCACTTGATTGGGAGCTTGCGGTGCTCGAGCAATTGATCTTGAAGTCGTTGTAGTCATCTTCGGTGATCGAAGGATTTTTCTCCTTGATCTTCTCATAACTCTCACCTTTCTTGATCATTCTCTTCACATTGCTTTTCCAAGTAGACAGGGTCTTGCTCATCTTCGTGAGGGCAGCATTGTTCACTTTATTCCCTTTGAGGCTTGTGTTTTCGAATTCAGCGGGGAACTTGTATCGTTCGTGCAGCTTCGTGAAGAGGAGGTGGCGCAAATTCCCCCGGTCAGGATGCCTCAGGTTCTCGGTGTTGATCGAGACGGTGCTCCGGACAATGCACCCGAGCTGAAGCGAGTACCCCTTGACTATTCGTTCGGGCGCCGTTGGATTCCCGTTGGAGTCCACTTCAGTAACTTCCTCCTTGAGGGTGCGGAGCACGATCGGGCGCCGGTCCTTCCGTTGCCTCTTCGGCTGGTTGCTATCTGTGCGTGCGCCGCCATCATCAGTGGTGGCATCCTCGGCGGCACCATCAGTGGTGGCATCAGTGTGGTCATCCTCGGCGGCACCATCCGTGGTCTCAGGATCGGTGGGGAAGGCGGCGGCCTCATACAAGTGAGGTTGTTCCTCCATCTCCTGGGACAGCTCCCAGAATGCCTTGCCGCCCGAACCCCCGGCCTCATCGTTGTGGGCCATGTTTCTCTCTAAATAGAAACAAAGTTTGGTCAAAAAGTTGGTTATTGTCAAGGAACAAGATCATGGTCTCATCATTTAGGGTTTGTCGACACCGAGGCATCCTAAAATCTAAGCTTTTATCATTGGGGGTTTTTCGACGCCAAGGCACCCTAAAAGCCTAACTTTTCATCATTTCGGTTTTTATCGACACCGAGGCACCCTAAAAGCCATGCATTAGTCACAAGTACGCCGGGGCACTTGATCCTACTTAATTAACTACTAAGATACCCCGGCCCATGCATTAGTCACAAGTACCCCATATGTCCTATTTTTAGCAAAGTCATGCTAAAATTCACGGAAAATTTCAGCATGACCTTTGCTGAAAATAGGACATATGGAGTACCCGAATTTGTTGGAACGGAAGTTAATCGACATTCCAGCAAACTCAAGGGCCTCTCGGGTGGACAAGGCAAAAAAGGCCTCCATCACAACATGGAAAATACATTGGCATGTGGACTGGAATGTGGCTTCATTTAACAACAACAGTTTCACACAGAAAACAGAGCTGAATTCATTGAGATATTTGCATTGCTAGCTACATTTCAGTGCCAAATTTCACCAATTTAAGCAAAACTACCGTTTAGCTAGCTACAGTTCAGTGCCATATTTCACTGGATTAAAATAAGCACATACACATAACTGACAGCACACATACACATCACTGATTTAACGAAATTTGCACACAACTCAGTAGCACTTCATCATCATATAAAGTATATTAGCAGCAGTACAAATAAAGAGACATGATCAAAGTACTTCATAATAAACCCAAGCAACTTCATAATAAATCACTAGTCCTACTTATTGATGGTTTCTAAATCATTTATTTGAT